>NW_024546119.1:0-2449 GCF_018152505.1 Drosophila elegans | reverse complement strand
TTTAATATTTGTTGGTCAATATATTGATTTTCCATACACATACGCAGTATTCCAAAATAGGGCGAACCATGGAAATGTTAAGAGCCTTGTTGTATACAACAACAAACTCCTTGGCCCAACGTTCAAAGAAGGCTAAAACACCCATAGCTTTACCTAATGATGACAGAAATATGGCTATCAAATAGGACACCATTATACTTAGAATGCAGTACTGAGGTTGGAAGAACTGATCCTGAGCAATTTTAGTGGTCTCATTTTTATAGTCTAGAATGTTCACTTAGCAGTTTGACATGTATTGGTTGTAGCATACAGGAATGTCTTACCCCAAGAACCACCTTGATTGGTTCTTGAATATAGAAATCCGCCTCAGACACCTGTATAATGGTTATCAGAGGTCAAATCAATAAAAGGATAGATAACAAGTTACCGGGTGGTGAACGGGGTGTGGAGGGTTCAGGTTGTATGGAAATATTGATGATGTATCAACTTTGTCCTTAGGTTAGGGTCAACATTTGCTTAGGGATGTTGCCATGCAACCATGGGCCTTTTCCCAGGCCTTAAACTTAGAGTATACGGGAGCGGGGGTTTTTAAAATAACGAAGGAAATGTTTGATTCTGACAACTTTTATATTAGCCTTTGACCTAACTACAGATCATTCAAATGCTCAAATTTCATGTTACAAACACTTTTCATTTTAAGAACCCCTAAGTACAGCAAGTTACTTGTCTGTATACTGTGTTAATGATTCCACGATTGATATTGATAAACATAGAAATATTCGGACGCATTTGAAAATTGGCACTTTGCCAAATCTGACAATTAAACACGATCAATTTTTAAAGGAGCTTTCCCTTCAGACCAGCTTCCCAAATCCATATCCATATCCTGCTCTAATTATTAAGAATACCGACACTTCACATCAGCCTGGAAATCATTGGGAATTTTTCGATTCGTACATATGAATATCCCCAGAAAAAAGGAATTTGGAATATTTTTTAAGTTCAATATTTTTGTAACAAGCAACAACTACAGGGATTGTAAGTGCAATTCAATAAAATACGTCTACATTTAAATGCAATCATGATTATTAGACTTCAACAGTTTAGTCTGACCGCAAGTACTAACAAAAAGCTGCAGACAGAATTGCGACTATTGGTCAATTAACACCATAACGATATAAAAAAATGCAAGATAGTAAAAATAAATTTATAAATCTTATCCGAGGTCAGAAGCTGCTAGAACCGAATTTTGATCCTCTTGGACAATTATTTTTCCCATCAATAGCATCAGGCTTACGAAAAGAATATGGAGCCCTAGGTCTCATCAATTGCAGCTGGTAACTGTTATCAGAAAATCTGAATGGTAACACAATTATTATTACATTAGGTATGATTCATGAAAGTATTACAAAACTTACCTGAAGACGAAGCTAGGCTAAGAATTAACAAAAAATATTGAGTAAATTGAAAACATAGAAATACAACTTTCTCGTCTTGGGACTCTTTAACCCAAAGTTACCTCCAATTACGACAAACTAAAATGCATGGACAGCCAAAATATACTTTTGATCAAAACGTGTATTGGACCACAAAATCATTAAATACCCATTAAAATAGTTCCTTATGCCGACCATAATGTGTATCAGTTAGACCATTCAGATCAACAATCATTATTTGAAGATGAGAATAAAATTTATAATCAAGACAATAAAGACGGTAATAAATGAATGTATTTAAAATATAATAGGGCGCAAAATCAATTTGAATGTTATACCAACTTTTTCAAAAGAAATATTTAATACATTGAACCAAATATTTTACTAACATGGAATCTAATTGATTTGGACAAAATTGTCAAGAATTAAATGGCGATATCAAAAAAATAAATGGAGGCAAAGTTGTTAGAATAAAATAATGCAGAGTTAAAATTGGAAATGTTATTTTAAGCGAAATTTCGTTTAGTGCAGAGGGAAACGGTGGTTGAAAGAAACCTCTGGCTCTGCCTATGACACTGCCCCACCACTGTTTATCGGGGTAATGAATAGCCAAGTTTTGATGAACAAGCCGAGCTGACTGGTCTACCATCCGTGGAGGTCGAGGGGAGGATGCTTGAGGTGCTGCAGGAACGGCTCTTGGGCGTCACCACGGAGATGAAGCAGATGGCCGAACGCATGTTGCAGCTGAGGTCCGCGATACGGAAGTCTGAAAACGCAAACTCATCAAGGACCCAATTGATAAATTGGAACTCACATGAAAAAGTTTCACTCTTCAAAATTATTGATTTCGATTTAACAATAAAACAAAACTGAGTTTCTAATAATCTTATAATAAGAAAGTAAAGAGCAGTTCATGAGAATTTGGGAAACACAGTTAAACTAAGATTGTTCACATAATAGCTCAAAGTTTGTTTGAAAAATGGATGAGTTCAGGGAACTTTTCCTAGGATCAA
>NW_024546118.1:0-2975 GCF_018152505.1 Drosophila elegans | reverse complement strand
CAGTTAAGAGAGAAAAGAATATAGAACAAAAGAAACTAAGCAACGAAATTATTTGTGGTTCCTTTTATTTGCATAATTGCTGAGAGCGAGGATTGAGAACGAGAGAGTGTCGTCTCATCCGAGTGTGAAGCGCGGTCGCGTGTTGGTTGCCTTTGAGAGAGAGAGAAAAAAAGGAATGGACAATTGGATGAGGCAATGCTGCATGGCGCGTGCCATGGAAAGGGTGAAAAGAGGAAGAAAAGGCAGTTTGCTCTGACATCTAAGATAGAGAAGTACACGTTGACCGCGACTCACTGCGCATCAGTACCAAAAACGCAACAGGAAGAACAAGAAAAAGTCTCAGCCTCTGACATCAGAAGTGGGATCGGCTCCAGGCCCAGTGTGATAGTGAGTGGCGATCGCTGTTAAAAGCACAAAATCTACGATTTATCGAAATACTAAAAACAATGCAGCAGCCTGCTTCAACAAATTCATGTGAAAAATTAATTAGGTTGCCAAAGTTCAATCGGACGTCGTTGAAGCTGACGCAAGCGCCTGGCGCAAAGCAGCCGATATGATTGTCAGGAGCATCCCCCTGGAGGGCAGTGCGCTAGTTATGTCGCTGAGCGGAGCACTAGAAGGAGCGCTTCCCAATGGCTGGCACAGATCAGCTATGCTGGCATAACCTGGCCAAAATTCCAAGAACTATTTGTTCTTCGCTACGACACCTCCGAGACGCCATATTGTTAAATATTCTCAACGGACGGCCGAAAACAGGCGAGTGCTTGTCAACTTATGGTAGCCGATTAGTGGCGTCTCTTCCGACGAAATGGAAGGCGATGGACATCGAGGAGATAGCTGTAGCTTTCGTATTTGCACACCCTCGCAAATCGACACTGGACTGCAGCGTCTACTGTTTTTACCACCAATATAACGAACAGAGAAATGAACTGCAGCAGCGGTTGAAAGGCGTATACGCATACAGGAAGCAAAGTGAGCATCTGGCTTCAGGATTCGATCAGCCACGACAGGAAGAGATTCAAGGCAAACAGATCGGTGAAGTGCCATTACTGTAAAATTTCCGGACACAAAATGCTGGAATGCCGTAAGGGAAAGCAGAACAATCAAAACCAAGTCAATCGTTTGGAAAACCACTGGCGGGACGAGACAAGACTGGAGTGACTTGCTTTAAATGTGGAATCGTCAGTCACATTGCATCCGCAGCAACAGGAGTAGCAGATGAACGAGAAGCGAGTAGCTGTCTGTGCAGTGTTAGAACCCAAAGGAATTTTATATAATTTGGTGGGCCCTCCCATTCTTTTTTCGGACTCGGGTGAATGGAGTGCTCCTTAATGAAGACAAAGCTAGCAGAGAAGTTCGCAGGGAAAAGACTTAATGGTTTAGTCATTCTAAAAAAAATTGGCACAAATACTTTGACTGTAATTTAAATGCTGTCCACCATACAAATTTGTCGGTTTAATTTTGGAAATCATGTTTAATGTAGTTTAAGACGAGTATTTGAAACATGAAATGATTGGTCATGGAATAGTCAATTCAATATATGATGAAACAATTAAAAGTTATGATGAGCTCTTTGATAAAAATTAAGAAATTGAAGAATATTATTGATCCATACACTGAACATTTTACGCCCATATCGACTTGGCGTAAATGAGAAAAAATGGGTTGGGAAATAAAATCAAAGAAATGTTGGCGAGCAAATGTAATTCGTCAAGCAAATCTCCATTCGCGAGTCCAATTTTGTTAGTGATTGAAAAGAAAGATGGCAGTGATCGGTTGTGCACCTAGAATATAGAGACTAAATGCAAAGACAGTGGCTGACAAATATCCATTGCCTCTAATGTCAGATCAAGTGAACAGACTGCATGGGGGTAAATACTTTTCTTGCTTGGAGATATGGTTCAGTGGGTTTATCGGATGCAGGATCCATAGAGCGAACCGCTTTTGTAACCCGCGAGGGCCAGTATGAGTTTCTATCCATGCTATTTGGGCTGGAAGAATGCCCTTTCTGTTTTCGGCAGGCACATAGCGCGAGCACTAGGTGACTTGGCATACTTCTATGCAATTGTTTACGTGATGATGTCGTAATAGTAGCGAGGTCTAAAGAGGAAGCATTTGAAAGACTGACAATCGTGCTGGGGGTTCTATTGGAAGCAGGATTTTTCATTTAATATAAAAAATGCTCTTTCTGAAAAACGAAATAGAATATCTTGGCTAACGGATTAAGGGACGGTAGTATTGAATAAAATCCGCGAAAAATACAGAGCTCAGGCTGGACTATCTCAACCAAAGAATGTGTCAGGTGGAAGGACGGGTTATAGGTTAAACTTCGTGCCTTCCGAGAAATTTGTCCCGCATTTCTCTAAACAGATGAAACCGTTGCATCAGCTGACTTCCAAAAATAGTGGCTTCATTTGGAAATCAGAGCATGAGAAATGCGTCAAGATTGTTTCAATACTAACTCATGAATCCGATTTTAAATTATCATCGATCCGCAATGTCCCGTAGAGCTGCATGCAGATGCAAGTGCAAGTGGCTTTGATTGTGCCATTCTCGTGCAAAAATAGACGGTAAGGCCTAGAGCAGTGATCGAATATTACGAGCAAATGTACATCACCCCCAGGAGTCAAGGAAATCATTCTTACGAACTAGAGACCCTCGCAGTATGCAACGCTGTAAAAAGTTTCGCCATTGCCTTCGTTCGAGTTTGCTAAGTATTACGAGACTGTAATTCATTAAAAACAAGATCGAACTAAAAAAAAAAGTAGAACTAACACCAGGAAATACACCGTTGGTGGGCATATTTACAATCATTCGACTTCACTGTAGAGGTACCGCAATGGAAACCGAATGGCGCACGTGGACTTTTTATCCCAGAAATCCGATTGTCACTGAATGAGAGACAATGAATAGGATACCAGAGTACGCATCGACATGACAGAGGTGACAGACAACTGGCTTTTAACTGAGCAGCA
>NW_024546117.1:0-280 GCF_018152505.1 Drosophila elegans | reverse complement strand
TTGCCTTTGAAGGAGAGAGAGAGATCAAAATGGAATGAACAATTAAGATGAGCAATGCTGCATGGCGCGTACCATAGTGAAGAAGGAAAAGAGCGGAGTATCAAATGCAAAATGCGTATCGGTACGAAAATGCAACGGGAAGAACAGGAAAAGTTTCAGCCTCTGACATCAGGAAGTGGGATCAGCTCCAGACCCAGCGTGATATGCTGGCATAGCCTGACGAAAATTCCAAGAACTATTTGTTCTTCCCGAGCGACAACTCCGGACGTCGACCGCCATC
>NW_024546116.1:0-269 GCF_018152505.1 Drosophila elegans | reverse complement strand
CGTTGCGTAAACTGAAGCTCTGTAAGACCTGATGATGGTCGATCTGGAGAAAAAGCAGACGGAGCTCCAGCATCCGCCGTCAGGAGTGGATGTGCCAGGAAGTACAGAGATCCTCATCCTCACCTTCAACTTTGACCAGCGCTCGTTGCACTACAATCCCGAGCGGATCCTCTCCAACATTCTGGACATCCTGTCAAGGCGCGAGTGTCAAGTACTGGCGTATCAAATCTTCCAGCGCCTGCGAACTACAGCGAAGGCCAGAGCGACAA
>NW_024546115.1:0-2252 GCF_018152505.1 Drosophila elegans | reverse complement strand
GTATATTTAAGTATATTTAAGCATATATTTAAGTATATTTAAGTATATTTAAGTATATTTAAGTATATTTAAGTATATTTAAGTATATTAAAGTATATTTAAGTATATTTAAGTATATTTAAGTATATTTAAGTATATTTAAGTATATTTAAGTATATTTAAGCATATTTAAGTATATTTAAGTATATTTAAGTATATTTAAGTATATTTAATATTTAATATATTTAAGTATATTTAAGTATATTTAAGTATATTTAAGTATATTTAAGTATATTTAAGTATATTTAAGTATATTTAAGTATATTTAAGTATATTTAAGTATATTTAAGTATATTTACGTATATTTAAGTATATTTAAGTATATTTAAGTATATTTAAGTATATTTAAGTATATTTAAGTATATTTAAGTATATTTAAGTAAATTTAAGTATATTTAAGTATATTTAAGTATATTTAAGTATATTTAAGTATATTTAAGTATATTTAAGTATATTTAAGTATATTTAAGTATATTTAAGTATATTTAAGTATTTATATTTAAGTATATTTAAGTATATTTAAGTATATTTAAGTATATTTAAGTATATTTAAAGTATTAATTTTAAGTATATTTAAGTATATTTAAAGTATATTTAAGTATATTTAAGTATATTTAAGTATTTGTATTTTTAAGTATATTTAAGTATATTTAAGTATATTTAAGTATTTATTTTAATATTTATATTTAAGTATATTTAAGTATATTTAAGTATATTTATATTTAAAATTTTAAGTATATTTAAGTATATTTAAGTTATATTTAAGTATATTTAAGTATATTTAAGTATATTTAAGTATATTTAAGTATATTTTTAAGTATATTTAAGTATATTTAAGTATATTTAAGTATATTTAAGTATATTTAAGTATATTTAAGTATATTTAAGTATATTTAAGTATATTTAAGTATATTTAAGTATATTTAAGTATATTTAAGTATTTAAGTATATTTAAGTATATTTAAGTATATTTAAGTATATTTAAGTATATTTAAGTATATTTAAGTATATTTAAGTATATTTAAGTATATTTAAGTATATTTAAGTATATTTAAGTATATTTAAGTATATTTAAGTATATTTAAGTATATTTAAGTATATTTAAGTATATTTAAGTTTAAGTATATTTAAGTATATTTAAGTATATTTAAGTATATTTAAGTATATTTAAGTATATTTAAGTATATTTAAGTATATTTAAGTATATTTAAGTATATTTAAGTATATTTAAGTATATATTTTTAAGTATATTTAAGTATATTTAAGTATATTTAAGTATTATTTTTAAGTATATTTAAGTATATTTAAGTATATTTATTTGTAAGTATATTTAAATATATTTAAGTATATTTACATATTTAAGTTTATATTTAAGTATATTTAAGTATATTTAAGTATATTTAAGTATATTTAAGTATATTTAAGTATATTTAAGTATATTTAAGTATTTATTTAAGTATATTTATAGTATATTTAAGTTATATTGTATATTTAAGTATATTTAAGAATATTTAAGTATATTTAAGTATATTTAAGTATATTTAAGTATATTTAAGTATATTTAAGTATATTTAAGTATATTTAAGTATATTTAAGTATATTTAAGTATATTTAAGTATATTTAAGTATATTTAAGTATATTTAAGTATATTTAAGTATATTTAAGTATATTTAAGTATATTTACGTATATTTAAGTATATTTAAGTATATTTAAGTATATTTAAGTATATTTAAGTATATTTAAGTATATTTAAGTATATTTAAGTATATTTAAGTATATTTAAGTATATTTAAGTATATTTAAGTATATTTAAGTATATTTAAGTATATTTAAGTATATTTAAGCATATTTAAGTATATTTAAGTATATTTAAGTATATTTAAGTATATTTAAGTATATTTAAGTATATTTAAGTATATTTAAGTATATTTAAGTATATTTAAGTATATTTAAGTATATTTAAGTATATTTAAGTATATTTAAGTATATTTAAGTATATTTAAATATTTAAGTATATTTAAGTATATTTAAGTATATTTAAGTGTATTTAAGTATTTTACATATTTAAGTATTTTTAAGTATATTTAAGTGTATTTACATATTTAAGTATATTTACATATTTAAGTATATTTAAGTATATTTAAGTATATTTAAGTATATTTAAGTATATTTTTAAGTATATTTAAGCATATTTTAAGCATATTTAAGTAT
>NW_024546114.1:0-9948 GCF_018152505.1 Drosophila elegans | reverse complement strand
TCATAATCATAATCCCATAATCATAATCATATCATAATCATAATCATAATCATAATCATAATCATAATCATAATCATAATCGTCAATCATAATCATAATCAACATAATCATAATCTTAATCATAATCATGACCATAATCATAATCGCAATCATAATAAGTAACATAATGATAATCATAATCATAATCATAATCATAATCATAATGTAATCGCCAATCATAATCATAATATAATCATAATCATAATCATAATCATAATCATAATCATAATCATAATCATAATCATAATCATAATCATAATCATAATCATAATCATAATCATAATCATAATCATAATCATAATCATAATCATAATCATAATCATAATCATAATCATAATCATAATCATAATCATAATCATAATCATAATCATAATCATAATCATAATCATAATCATAATCATAATCATAATCATAATCATAATCACAGTAACCTAATCATAATCATAATCATAATCATAATCATAATCATGATCATAACATAATCCTAGTCATAATCATAATCATAATCATAATCATAATCATAATCATAATCATAATCATAATCATAATCATAATCATAATCATAATCATAATCATAATCATAATCATAATCATAATCATAATCATAATCATAATCATAATCTTAATCATAAATCATAATCATAATCATAATCATAATCATAATCGGAGTCATAATCATAATCATAATCATAATCATAATCATAATGATAATCATAATCGCAATCATAATCATAATCATAATCATAATCATAATCATAATCATAATCGTAATCCTTAATCATAATCATAATCATAATCATAATCATAATCATAATCATAATCATAATCGTAATCATAATCACTAATCATAATGCAATCTAATCATAATCATAATCATAATCATAGATCATACAATCATAATCATAATGCATAAACCTTAATCATAATCATAATCATAATCATAATCATAATCATAATCATAATCATAATCATAATCATAATCATAATCGTAATCATAATCATAATCATAATCTGAAACGCCAATCATAATCATAATCATAATCATAATCATAATCATAATCATAATCAGTTTAATCATAATCATAATCATAATCATAACAAATCATGGTCATAATCATAATCATAATCATCATAATCATAATCATAATGCATAATCATAATCATAATCATAATCATAATCATAATCATAATCATAATCATAATCATAATCCTAATCATAATCATAATCATAATCATAATCATAATCATAATCATAATCATAATCATAATCATAATCATAATCATAATCATAATCATAATCATAATCATAATCATAATCATAATCATAATCATAATCATAATCATAATCATAATCATAATCATAATCATAATCATAATCATAATCATAATCATAATCATAATCATAATCATAATCATAATCATAATCATAATCATAATCATAATCATAATCATAATCATAATCATAATCATAATCATAATCATAATCATAATCATAATCATAATCATAATCATAATCATATTCATAATCATAATCATAATCATAATCATAATCATAATCATAATCATAATCATAATCATAATCCTCAATGTAATCAGTAATCCTTAATCATAATCATAATCCTTAATGTAATCATAATCATAATCATAATCATAATCATAATCATAATCATAATCCATAATCATAATCATAATCAACCAATCATAATCATAATCATAATCATAATCTAATCATAATCATAATCCTTAATCATAATCATAATCATAATCATAATCATAATCATAAATCATAATCATAATCATAATCATAATCAT
Source organism: Drosophila elegans (assembly GCF_018152505.1). Classification (NCBI taxonomy): domain Eukaryota; kingdom Metazoa; phylum Arthropoda; class Insecta; order Diptera; family Drosophilidae; genus Drosophila; species Drosophila elegans. The sequence goes on along the minus strand of NW_024546114.1, from coordinate 8,097 downwards.
AATCATAATCATAATCATAATCATAATCATAATCATAATCATAATCATAATCATAATAATAATCATAATCATAATCATAATCATAATCATAATCATAATCATAATCATAATCATAATCATAATCATAATCATAATCATAATCATAATCATAATCATAATTATAATTATAATTATAATTTATAATTATAATTATAATTTATAATTATAATTATAATTATAATTATAATTATAATTATAATTATAATTATAATTATAATTATAATTATAATTATAATTATAATTATAATTATAATTATAATCATAATTATAATTAAATTATAATTTATAATTATAATTATAATTATAATTGGCATCATAATTATAATTATAATTATAATTATAATTATAATTAGAATTAATTATAATTATAATTATAATTATAATTATAATTATAATTATAATTATAATTACAATTGTAATAAATTATAATTGGCAATTGGCAATATAATTATAATTATAATTATAATTTATAATTTATAATTATAATTATAATTATAATTATAATTATAATTTATAATTATAATTGTAATTATAATTATAATTATAATTATAATTATAATTATAATTATAATTATAATTATAATTATAATTATAATTATAATTATAATTATAATTATAATTATAATTATAATTATAATTATAATTATAATTATAATTATAATTATAATTATAATTATAATTATAATTATAATTATAATTATAATTATAATTATAATTATAATTATAATTATAATTATAATTATAATTATAATTATAATTATAATTAGTAATTATAATTATAATTATAATTATAATTGTAATTATAATTATAATTATAATTATAATTATATCATATAATTATAATTATAATTATAATTATAATTATAATTATAATTACAATTATAATTATAATTATAATTATAATTATAATTATAATTATAATTATAATTATAATTATAATTATAATTATAATTATAATTATAATTATAATTATAATTATAATTGGTAATTATAATTATAATTATAATTATAATTATAATTATAATTATAATTATAATTATAATTATAATTATAATTATAATTATAATTATAATTTATAATTATAATTATAATTATAATTATAATTATAATTATAATTATATAATTATAATTATAATTGGTAATTATAATTATAATTATAATTATAATTATAATTATAATTATAATTATAATTATAATTATAATTATAATTATAATTATAATTATAATTATAATTATAATTATAATTATAATTATAATTATAATTATAATTATAATTATAATTATAATTATAATTATAATTTATAATTATAATTATAATTATAATTATAATTATAATTATAATTATATAATTATAATTATAATTAAAATTATAATTATAATTATAATTATAATTATAATGGACATAATCATAATTATAATTATAATTATAATTATAATTATAATTATAATTATAATTATAATTATAATTATAATTATAATTATAATTATAATTATAATTATAATTATAATTATAATTATAATTATAATTATAATTATAATTATAATTATAATCATAATTATAATTATAATTATAATTATAATTATAATTATAATTATAATTATAATTATAATTATAATTATAATTATAATTATAATTATAATTATAATTATAATTTACATAATTATAATTATAATTATAATTATAATATAATTATAATTATAATTATAATTATAATTATAATTGGAATTATAATTATAATTATAATTATAATTGTAATTATAAATTATAATTATAATTGGTACATAATTATAATTATAATTATAATTATAATTGTAATTGCAATTATAATTATAATTATAATTATAATTATAATTATAATTATAATTATAATTATAATTATAATTATAATTATAATTATAATTATAATTATAATTATAATTATAATTATAATTATAATTATAATTATAATTATAATTATAATTATAATTATAATTATAATTATAATTATAATTATAATTATAATAATAATTATAATTATAATTATAATTATAATTATAATTATAATTATAATTGTAATTATAATTATAATTATAATTATAATTATAATTATAATTATAATTATAATTATAATTATAATTATAATATTATAATTATAATTATAATTATAATTATAATTATAATTAAGTAATTATAATTATAATTATAATTATAATTATAATTATAATTATAATTATAATTATAATTATAATTATAATTATAATTATAATTATAATTATAATTATAATTATACATAATTATAATTATATCATAATTATAATATAATTATAATTATAATTATAATTATAATTATAATTATAATTATAATTATAATTATAATTGGTAATATAATTATAATTATAATTATAATTATAATTATAATTATAATTGGTAATTATAATTATAATTATAATTATAATTATAATTATAATTATAATTATAATTATAATTATACATAATATAATTTATAATTATAATTAATTTGCATAATTTATATCATAATTATAATTATATCAATTATAATTATAATTATAATTATAATTATAATTATAATTATAATTATAATTATAATTATAATTATAATTATTATAATTGGAATTATAATTATAATTATAAAAGTTCTAATTATAATTATAACCGCGATAATTACAATTTTTTGCTCCGTATAATAAAAATTATCCTTATATCATTATAACTTATAATTATAATTGGTATTAAAATGTAAATTTTTAATTATGATTATAATTAAATTATTCAGACCAATTCTTAATAATCGTAAGCGGTGGTAAAACTTATCAAGAAAAACTATTTTTAAAATCATCAGAAAGAGACTCTATTTCTGAACAATTTGGAATTATAATAAATTGATTATAATGATTTTCACTAATTCATTGATTTTAATTTTCATTGTGATCCTTTATATTGTTTAGAATTCCAACTTACTATTTCTTTATAAAATCTTAAGCCTTTAATTCTTGAATAAAATATACTGTGACTACATAATCATAATTATAATCATAATTATAATCATAATTATAATTATAATTATAATTATAATTAGCAATTATAATTATAATTATAATTATAATTATAATTATAATTATAATTATAATTATAATTATAATTATAATTATAATTATAATTATAATTATAATTATAATTATAATTATAATTATAATTATAATTATAATTATAATTATAATTATAATTATAATTATAATTATAATTATAATTATAATTATAATTATAATTATAATTATAATTATAATTATAATTATAATTATAATTATAATTATAATTATAATTATATTATAATTATAATTATAATTATAATTATAATATAATTATAATTATAATTATAATTATAATTATAATTATAATTATAATTATAATTATAATTATAATTATAATTATAATTATAATTATAATTATAATTATAATTATAATTATAATTATAATTATAATTATAATTATAATTATAATTATAATTATAATTATAATTATAATTATAATTATAATTATAATTATAATTATAATTATAATTATAATTATAATTATAATTATAATTATAATTATAATTATAATTATAATTATAATTATAATTATAATTATAATTATAATTATAATTATAATTATAATTATAATTATAATTATAATTATAATTATAATTATAATTATAATTATAATTATAATTATAATTATAATTATAATTATAATTATAATTATAATTATAATTATAATCATAATTATAATTATATTATAATATAATTATAATTATAATTATAATTATAATTATAATTATAATTATAATTATAATTATAATTATAATTATAATTATAATTGGTAATTATAATTATAATTATAATTATAATTATAATTATAATTATAATTATAATTATAATTATAATTATAATTGTAATTATAATTATAATTATAATTATAATTATAATTATAATTATAATTATAATTATAATTATAATTATAATTATAATTATAATTATAATTATAATTATAATTATAATTGGTAATTATAATTATAATTAATAATTATAATTATAATTATAATTATAATTATAATTATAATTATAATTATAATTATAATTATAATTATAATTATAATTATAATTATAATTATAATTATAATTATAATTATAATTATAATTATAATTATAATTATAATTATAATTATAATTATAATTATAATTATAATTATAATTATAATTATAATTATAATTATAATTATAATTATAATTATAATTATAATTATAATTGGTAATTATAATTATAATTATAATTATAATTATAATTATAATTATAATTATAATTATAATTATAATTATAATTATAATTATAATTATAATTATAATTATAATTATAATTATAATTATAATTATAATTATAATTATAATTATAATTATAATTATAATTATAATTATAATTATAATTATAATTATAATATAATTATAATTATAATTATTAATAATAATTACTAATTATATTATAATATAATTATAATTATATTTTAATTGATTATTATATAAAATTATTAAAATTTAATTAATAAATATAATTATATTATAGTTCGTGTAATTAAAATTTTTGATATATTATAATTGAAAATGTTAGTATTAAAATGTAAATTTATTATATATAATAATAATTATAAAATTAATTAATAATATTATTAAAATTATAATAAAAAAATTTTTAAAATTATAAAAAAAATTATAATTATTAAAAAATTATAATTGATAATTATAATATAATTATAAATTATAATTATAATTATAATTATAATTATAATTATAATTATAATTATAATTATAATTATAATTATAATTATAATTATAATTATAATTATAATTATAATTATAATTATAATTATAATTATATCATAATTATAATTATAATTATAATTATAATTATAATTATAATTATAATTATAATTATAATTATAATTATAATTATAATTATAATTATAATTATAATTATAATTATAATTATAATTATAATTATAATTATAATTATAATTATAATTATAATTATAATTATAATTATAATTATAATTATAATTATAATTATAATTATAATTATAATTATAATTATAATTATAATTATAATTATAATTATAATTATAATTATAATTATAATTATAATTATAATTATAATTATAATTATAATTATAATTATAATTATAATTATAATTATAATTATAATTGGTAATTATAATTATAATTATAATTATAATTATAATTATAATTATAATTATAATTATAATTATAATTATAATTATAATTATAATTATAATTATAATTATAATTATAATTATAATTATAATTGTAATTATAATTATAATTATAATTATAATTATAATTATAATTATAATTATAATTATAATTATAATTATAATTATAATTATAATTATAATTATAATTATAATTATAATTATAATTATAATTATAATTATAATTATAATTATAATTATAATTATAATTATAATTATAATTATAATTATAATTATAATTATAATTATAATTATAATTATAATTATAAATTATAATTATAATTATAATTATAATTATAATTATAATTGTAATTATAATTATAATTATAATTATAATTATAATTATAATTAATAATTATAATATAATTATAATATAATTATAATTATAATTATAATATAATTATAATTATAATTATATAATTATAATTATAATTATAATTATAATTGGTATAATTATAATTGTAATCATAATTATAATTATAATTATAATCATAATTATAATTTATAATTGTCATTATAATTATAATCATAATAGACATTTCTACAAAAAATATTTGGCATTTTTGGTGACTTTATTGCTTAATACTAGTTTCCTTATCGATTTGAGAAATCACTCTATATTTCGCATTTGTTTTTTATAATTTGGCATTTTATATAAATTGTTAAAAGTTCTTTATTAAGTCAGCGATAATTACTGTTTTTTGTTCGTGTATTAAAATTTCCTTGATGTCATTATTGTTTAAAATGTTGGTATTAAAAACGTAAATTTTTGCTTGTGTGATATTAAATTTTTCAGACCAATTCTAATAATCGTAAGCGGTGGTAAAACTTGATCAAGAAAAACATTTTTAAAATCATCAGAAAGAGACTCTATTTCTTGGAACAATTTGGAATTGATAATAAATTGATTATAATGATTTTCACTAATTCATTGATTTTAATTTTCCATTGTGATCCCTTTTTATATTGTTTGGATTCCAACTTTACTATTTCTTTATAAAAACTTAAGTCTTTATTCTCCTTGAATAAAATATACTGTGACTTGCACATAATTATAATTATAATTATAATTATAATTATAATTATAATTATAATTAATAATTATAATTATAATTATAATTATAATTATAATTATAATTATAATCATAATTATAATTATAATTATAATTATAATTATAATTATAATTATAATTATAATTATAATTATAATTATAATTATAATTATAATTATAATTATAATTATAATTATAATTATAATTATAATTATAATTATAATTATAATTATAATTATAATTATAATTATAATTATAATTATAATTATAATTATAATTATAATTATAATTATAATTATAATTATAATTATAATATAATTATAATTATAATTATAATTATAATTATAATTATAATTATAATTATAATATAATATAATTATAATTATAATTATAATTATAATTATAATTATAATTATAATTATAATTATAATTATAATTATAATTATAATTATAATTATAATTATAATCATAATCATAATTGGTAATTATAATTATAATTATAATTATAATTATAATTATAATTATAATTATAATTATAATTATAATTATAATTATAATTATAATTATAATTATAATTATAATTATAATTATAATTATAATTATAATTATAATTATAATCATAATCATAATTATAATTATAATCATAATCATAATTATAATTATAATTATAATTATAATATAATTATAATTAGTATCATAATTATAATTATAATTATAATTATAATTATAATTATAATTATAATTATAATTATAATTATAATTATAATTATAATTATAATTATAATTATAATTATAATTATAATTATAATTATAATTATAATTATAATTATAATTGTAATTATAATTATAATTATAATTATAATTATAATTATAATTATAATTATAATTATAATTATAATTATAATTATAATTATAATTATAATTATAATTATAATTATAATTATAATTATAATTATAATTATAATTATAATTATAATTATAATTATAATTATAATTATAATTATAATTATAATTGATAATTCAATCATAATTATAATTATAATTAAGTAATTATAATTATAATTATAATTATAATTATAATTATAATTATAATTATAATTATAATTATAATTATAATTGTAATTATAATTATAATATAATTATAATTATAATTATAATTATAATTATAATTATAATTATAATTATAATATAATTATAATTATAATAGATATTTCTACAAAAAAGAAAAGCAGGTATTTAGTGTTTTTGGCTGCTTAATATTAGTTTCCTAATGATTTGAGAAATTACTCTATATTTCGGACCTGTTTTTTATAATTTTATATTTATATATAAAATTGTTAAAAGTTTCTTATTAAGTCAGTGATGACATGTTTTTGTTCGTGTATTAAAATTTCGATGTCACAGTTGTTTAAAATGTTGGCATTAAAACGTAAATTTTTGCTTGTGTGATATTAAATTTTTCATGGCAATTCTTAATAATCGTGTTAGGGATGGTAAAACTTGGATCAAGAAAACATTTTTAAAATCATCGAAAGAGACTATTTCTTGAACACGAATTGATAATAAATTGATTATAATGATTTTCACCGAATTCATTGATTTTAATTTTCCATTTGTAGATCCCTTTTTATATTGTTTGATTCCAACTTTTAGTTATTTCTTTATAAAAACTTAAGTCTTTATTTCTCCTTTGAATAAAAATATAC
>NW_024546113.1:0-6036 GCF_018152505.1 Drosophila elegans | reverse complement strand
AAATATTTATGACATAAAGACACACCACGCCAAGAAACAAAATAAAATTAATGCGACTGATTCTAATCTTAAATAAATATAATAAAACTACTAATAATTTCACAATATAAGCGCCTGTTAGGTGCAAAATGAATTATCATTTAAAGTCCCAGAACTAGCAGCTTCCAGAGTAGCTAATTCATCGGAAGTGCAAATCTCCATTTGAGTCAGTTCGCCCAGGCTTTGCACGCAAATCGCCTCCCCTCCCTCTCTCTCCTTTACGAAAATATCTCCACGGCGAGAGAATACAGCTTTTAGGCGCTTTTGCCTCTTGTACATTGCAAGGTACCCAAAATAATGGTCGTCTGCTTTGTCTTCGAGCATTTACCAATACCACTTGTTGGCGGATACAGTGAGAAGACAGTGAAATCCTCGGTATACCAATACAGTGTTTTCATGCGATCTACTCGGAAGAGCAAACTTTTTATTGACATCCCTCGGCTGGTCCCATCAAATTTAAGATTCCACGTGCCCAATGTTACGGTTCTCTGTTGGTCGGTGCTCAGAGCATGATATTTCCCATGCGCTTTCGCTGTCCCGATTGCCAGAGTAATTCAGATTATGCTGGTCCAGAGAATTAAGTCTCTGCGGCGGTGCCGAACCCGGAACACCTGTTTCGGTATTAAGTTCACTCTCATGCGACTGGAAGGAGTAGTAGTGCTGTTTTGGGCAGGCGTATCTCCGGTTGTTTGTGAATTACTTGATTGTGATTCACTTATTTGCGCTATTTAACTCGTTTCCTTGCATGATCAGCGCAGGCATCATTCGCTCCAGCCTGCTTTCTGACTCCGAATGCCGCGACCGTGCCCCTGTACTAGGTAACACGTTGGACCTTCCTTCTGGCGGTTTTAAGTAGTAGTTTTCACCCCCTAGCTCCTGACGACTCCTCCATGGTGGAACTGTGATAATCTGCCAGGCTTCCTTAATTATCTAGCTTGCTGTCAAAGCTGACCGACTGTTGTCTTTCCTGTGCCTGTTGATCGCTAGTTGTCACGGTTTGCCTTGCTCTCCAGGCCTGTCTTGCGGCTAGGGTTGAAGTCCTTGCAGTCCTTCTTCTTCTTCCCTGCCATTTACTGACCTATCTTCTTATTACAAGGTTTTGGCCTTAGCCGAAGTATTTTAATACCAATACTCAAAAAGACTGGACAAATATATGTGTGTGTTTATTCCCTTTTTTTGCTGCTTGATTCTTTTTGCATACAACAGCAGTTTTATTTGAAAATTATATTATGAAAAAAATACAGAAATTTTAAATCGGGTTCGCTGGCATTGGAAGTTATTTATGGATCAAGAAACCGTTTGAAATTAACCCCTAAGAAGTAATAAAAAGGTCCCTTTTTTTTTTTTTTTTTTTTTTTTTTTTTTTTTTTTTTTTTTTTTTTTTTTTTTTTCCCTTTTTTTTTTTTTTTTCTTTTAAAATTTAAAAAAATTTTAATAATAACCATAAATAAAACAAAAGATATTACTAGATATTGAAAAGAGTCATAAAGTCGCACGGCTAATCTGAGACAAAGTTCCGATTGAGATGCCTTCTCAATTCAGACGGTCACTGAAATTGGAGACTTTATATGTGCAAGGAAAACAAATTAAATTAAATGTACCTGCGAAGAGGAATTTAAGGTGTGACCGCAGACTATTTTTGATCTTTGTTCAGAAAAATTGAAAATTATGTCTGGCGTGTAATTTTTTGCAGATATGCCCTACATCCGGTATTCCGATTTTGAAATCGTATCCTTTTATACATAAAAAAAAGATCTTCAGATGTTAAAAGTCCTACTCCTAAGGATGCAAAGAATCCTCCGCTGGGCCCAGTCCAAAGGACTTGTGCCGAGGGAGTTGAATCCGGAGTAGGCACGCTGGGTGCCGGCTCAGATATCCGGACGGGGTGGGTTCTTTGGAAACCCCTCCCTCCCCTACATAACGAGAACAAATTTATAGTGCCTTAGGAAAAAGATAGAGATCGTCCAGTTCGTTTTGTCATTTGTCGTCGCTGCCCACAAGCTTCTCAAGTAGCTAGTTAAAGCGCTTGACCGAATTTCGATCGACAGCGTGTGGCTGTTTTACTCTGCCCATTCATACGTCTCGTTTGCCGATGGATCGCCGCCGGCCACTGCAATGCGATCCCCTATTGTCAATGTCGTCAGTCGAAAGTTACGTCATTGTTCTTGATCCGAGTTTTTCCATTTGCGCCAGGTCCCCTTTTATCGTCGTTTAAATGTGTAGTCATATGTCATAAATGTCAAATGTCAATTCTTTAGGTTATCCCATCCTTTTTATGTGGGTAGGGGAACATACTTCTTAGGTCACAAGTGTAATCTGAAGTGGTGTTGCACAAGCAACGTAATTATCCATAATACTAATAAGAGCAAATATGATAATTCCAGACAAGCCGAGAAAGACGAAACATAACCAAACCATCCCTATATTATCCCTGATATTAATCTCGCTTATAAGTACAACCAAGGGACAAAGATCGAAATAAGTCCGATAAACGAAAAAAACGGATATCTGATATTCAAAACCAGATCAATGGAAATCCCAACGAATTTTGAATACCACCATTTAAGTATAAATTTAACAAAGACCGAAATGACATTCGACAACCTACTGGACGAAGCCAAAGAATTCCAACACATTGTTGGACAATATTTAGTTGAAAAATTAAAAAGGGAAATGAATGGGTTAAGAATAGTCAGAAGAAGCAAACGCGGGCTTTTAAACGTGGAAGGTTCAGTTTATAAATATTTGTTTGGCACACTAGATCAATACGATAAGGAAGAACTCGAAACAAAAATTAATAATCTATCAGATAATTCCATCCAAAATCATGATTTAAATATGATTATTGTTAATAACGGACTTGACATAATAGTCAAACTTGAAGAATGTAAAAATAAGGAAGAACAAGCTGCAGTTCTCCAGCAATTCACAGAATACAAAGAGGACATAGAATTAGGAATGCAATTAACTAGGTTAGGTATATTTAACCCAAAATTATAAAAACATGATTATTTAAAACAGGTTAATTCGAAAAAGGACATCAACTTGGCTCGAAACAGACACGAACGAAATCTTGATAATTTCCCAAATTCCTAATGAAATAACGAAAATAATTCCATATCCAGATGAATTTGATAACATCTTAACAGAAAACAGATTTGATAAATATTACATTTATGAAGATAAAGTATTCAGTGAAAACACAGGACAAATTATTTTTGACAAATGCATAATTGGAATCCTAAAACAAGAACCGACAAAATGCAAATAACCCATATAATATAATAATATAACCCATAGAAAATTCCAAATAAATTATATCGAACCAAATATTTTGTTAACATGGAATATACAAAAATCAATTATAAATCAAAATTGTATAAGCACAGAAGTTTCGATCGTTGGTAATAATATTGTTAAAATAAAAAATTGTACTATACAGTTAGATGAGTTCATTATATCCAACAATATAGCAGATTATCACAATCAATTTATGTTAACAACAATATCACAAAACTCGAACCATTGTCATATATCCAAACTAAAGTCGAATCACATATAAAATATATCAATACATTTCAGATAATATGTTTAACATCATTTGTAATCACTATAATAAGTTTAACATTATATTTAATTTACAAATTTAAAAAAATTCCTAAGAAACTTATTGTAAAATATTCTAAACATGAAGAACAACCAATCATAACAAATAAGAATGCAAAAACCACTGAGGAAAATATTGCAGCAGATAATATTATGTTATACCCTACGTTATCGCCCTGAGGACAGGCCAAATTCAAAGGTTGGGGGAGTGACATTCCCATATTCCTATAAGACTCTGCATATATTTAAGCAACACATACACAGTCCCATAACACTCTGAAAATACCCATTACATTACGTATGCACAATATACCCTTTACTACCCTAGAATTATACACCCTTGTAACAAAGCCCAAAATCGAAGGCCAACGGAAAATCCCCAAATGTCAATCCCAGCTTATCACCCAAAACTGTAGACTAAACAACTCAACCCAATTGTCACGTTCAAAGATAATCAAAGTTCGGCTCGCAGACACATAAACACCTATTTCAATCCAAAAACATTTCAAAGTCGTAAAATCTAAGAGCGCACTTGTATATATCGTAAACTAAAGTTTTAGTTAATTAATTAGTTAACATTACGCTCTATCAATAAATGAGTAAGAACGTGGATCAGCGCACTCAACGCCAAAAACAACAAGACGAAGCCCGTGAAAAAAATTCAGAGAGAGCAAGACAAACGTCGTCTCTCTTTGGCCCGAAACAATGCTTATTTCTCGTTCACGAGTAATACTCTAGAACCGAAAGTGCAAGAAAGTGCAAGTTTACTGACCGCCGAAAACCAGAGAGCTAGTCGTTGCTCTCCCGCCCTGCTTTTCACCGCACAAACACCATGGAGTGAGCAATGCAAAACTCCAACCGAGCTTCTGCCACCTAGTGCAACAACAACAGCAACTACTACGTCAACTACAACGGTCTCTGTCGCCAACGATGCAATAACGACTCCACTCTCTTCTTCTGCAGCGGGAAAAGCAACAACACAACCAAGTGCAAAAATCGAAAACCAAACGTCCTAGTCAATAAAATAGTGGAGCTTGTCGGGAAGGATAACTTTCATGTTATTCCGCTTATGAAAGGGAATATAAGCGAAACCAAACTTTAAACCAAAACCGAAGATGATTTCCGAGCAGTGTCGAAGTACCTAAACAATGCCAAAAAGAAATACTACACGTACCAGCTGAAAAGTTGCAAGGGCTTACAAGTTGTCCTCAAGGGAAAGAATCCGATGTGACCACCTCTGAAATTATAGAGGCTTTAAAAGAAAACGGGTTTTGCGCCAAAAATGTTATAAACATTATGAACAAAAACAAGAAGCCGCAACCACTTTTCAAGGTCGAGCTGGAGCCAGACAGCAGAACTTTGAAAAAAAACGCAGTGCACCCGATCTACAAGTTGCAGTACCTTCTGCACTGTAGGATCACAGTTGAAGAGCCGCACAAACGGAACGGGCCAGTGCAATGTACAAACTGCCAGGAATACGGACATCATTTGGCCCTTCAATTACCACCAACAGCATTTCCTACGCCAGTGCTCTAAGATCAGGCACAGCTCACATAGAGCCGAAAACTGTTAACATACAGCAGGCCATGGGACAGCCACAAAGTAACATGGAAACTATGATGATAACTTTGCAACAAAATATGATGGCATTTATGTCCTTCATGAAAACCACCATGCAAACTCTAATGCAAAACCAAAATATCTTGTTACAAATGCTTGCAGCTCAGCAGTCCAAATAAATTATGCCTAGCCTTCGAATAACTCTGTGGAACGCCAACGGTGTTTCACGGCATATACCAGTAATAACTCAATTTCTGTACGAAAACCACATCGACGTTATGTCGCCGGCAGAAACGCATCTCACCAGCAAATATAACTTTCAAATACTGCGATACACGTTTTACGGCACCGATCATCCAGATGGTAAAGCACATGGCGAAACCGGCATCCTAATACGAGACCGCATCAAACACCACTTTCACCAACGGTTTGCAAAAAATTATCTACAAGCTACATCGATAAAATTACAATTGGGCAACTGCAACCTTGCCATTGCCGCTGTATACTCCCCACCCCGCTTTACAGTCTCAGAAGACCAATTCATGGACTTCTACAATTCACTTGGAGAGCGATTCATAGCAGCAGGTGATTACAACGCCAAGCACACATACTGGGGATCCCGCCTTGTTACCCCCAAAGGAAGGCAACTATATAATGCACTCATCAAAACATGCAACAAACTGGACTACGTTTCACCAGTCAGTCCTACATACTGGCCAACAAATCCTAGAAAACTACCTGATTTAATTGATTTTGCTGTGACAAAAAATATTTCTCGCAATCTAATATCTGCAAAATCGCTTATGGATCCATAATCGGCCCACTCACCAG